>NC_086445.1:987121272-987156272 GCF_028390025.1 Pseudophryne corroboree
CAATGCCCGGACCACGTCCAACAACTTGGAATCCTCCAAATCGTTAGTAGCCGCAGGCACCACAATAGGCTGGTTCAGGTGAAACGCTGACACCACCTTAGGCAGAAAATGAGGACGCGTCCGCAGTTCTGCCCTGTCCGTATGGAGAATCAGATATGGGCTCTTATATGATAAAGCCGCCAATTCTGATACTCTCCTGGCTGAAGCCAGGGCCAGTAGCATGGTTACTTTCCATGTAAGATACTTCAACTCCACCGATTTGAGCGGCTCAAACCAATGGGATTTGAGAAAATCCAAGACTACATACATTAAGATCCCACGGTGCCACTGGGGGCACAACCGGGGGCTGTATATGTAGTACTCCTTTTACAAAAGTCTGGACTTCAGGAACTGAAGCCAATTCTTTCTGGAAGAAAATCGACAGGGCCGAAATTTGAACCTTAATGGACCCCAATTTGAGGCCCATAGACCATCCTGTTTGCAGGAAATGTAGGAATCGACCCAGTTGAAATTCCTCCGTGGGGGCCTTCCTGGCCTCACACCACGCAACATATTTCCTCCAAATGCGGTGATAATGTTGTGCAGTCACCTCCTTCCTGGCTTTTACCAGTGTAGGAATGACCTCTTCCGGAATGCCTTTTTCCCTTAGAATTCGGCGTTCAACCGCCATGCCGTCAAACGCAGCCGCGGTAAGTCTTGGAATAGACACGGTCCCTGCTGAAGCAGGTCCCGTCTTAGAGGTAGAGGCCACGGATCCTCCGTGAGCATCTCTTGAAGTTCCGGGTACCAAGTTCTTCTTGGCCAATCCGGAGCCACTAGTATCGTTCTTACTCCCTTTTGCCGTATAATTCTCAGTACTTTTGGTATGAGAGGCAGAGGAGGGAACACATACACTGACTGGAACACCCACGGTGTTACCAGAGCGTCCACAGCTATTGCCTGAGGGTCTCTTGACCTGGCGCAATACCTGTCCAGTTTTTTGTTGAGGCGGGACGCCATCATATCCACCATTGGTTTTTCCCAACGGTTCACAATCATGTGGAAGACTTCTGGATGAAGTCCCCACTCTCCCGGGTGTAGATCGTGTCTGCTGAGGAAGTCTGCTTCCCAGTTGTCCACTCCCGGAATGAATACTGCTGACAGTGCTATCACATGATCTTCCGCCCAGCGAAGAATCCTTGCAGCTTCTGCCATTGCTGTCCTGCTTCTTGTGCCACCCTGTCTGTTTACGTGGGCGACTGCCGTGATGTTGTCCGACTGGATCAACACCGGCTGACCCTGAAGCAGGGGTTTTGCCAGACTTAGAGCATTGTAAATCGCTCTTAGCTCCAGTATATTTATGTGAAGAGACATCTCCAGGCTTGACCATACTCCCTGGAAGTTTCTTCCCTGTGTGACCGCTCCCCAGCCTCTCAGACTGGCATCCGTGGTCACCAGGACCCAGTCCTGTATGCCGAATCTGCGGCCCTCTAACAGATGAGCACTCTGCAACCACCACAGAAGAGACACCCTTGTCCGTGGCGATAAGGTTATCCGCTGATGCATCTGCAGATGTGATCCGGACCATTTGTCCAGCAGATCCCACTTAAAAGTTCGTGCGTGGAATCTGCCGAATGGAATCGCTTCGTAAGAAGCCACCATCTTTCCCAGGACTCTTGTGCATTGATGCACAGACACTTTCCCTGGTTTTAGGAGGTTCCTGACAAGTTCGGATAACTCCCTGGCTTTCTCCTCCGGAAGAAACACCTTTTTCTGAACCGTGTCCAGAATCATTCCCAGGAACAGCAGACGTGTCGTCGGGGTCAACTGAGATTTTGGAAAATTCAGAATCCACCCGTGTTGTTGCAGCACTAGTCGGGTTAGTGCTACTCCGTCCTCCAGCTGTTCTCTGGACCTTGCCCTTATCAGGAGATCGTCCAAGTAAGGGATAATTAATACGCCTCTTCTTCGCAGAAGAATCATCATTTCGGCCATTACCTTGGTAAAGACCCGAGGTGCCGTGGACAATCCAAACGGCAGCGTCTGAAACTGATAATGACAGTTTTGCACCACGAACCTGAGGTACCCTTGATGTGAAGGGCAAATTGGGACATGCAGGTAAGCATCCTTTATGTCCAGGGACACCATAAAGTCCATTTCTTCCAGATTCGCTATCACTGCTCTGAGTGACTCCATCTTGAACTTGAATTTTTGTATGTACAGGTTCAAAGATTTCAGATTTAGAATAGGTCTTACCGAGCCGTCCGGCTTCGGTACCACAAATAGCGTGGAG
Source organism: Pseudophryne corroboree (assembly GCF_028390025.1). Classification (NCBI taxonomy): domain Eukaryota; kingdom Metazoa; phylum Chordata; class Amphibia; order Anura; family Myobatrachidae; genus Pseudophryne; species Pseudophryne corroboree. The sequence goes on from NC_086445.1 coordinate 987,123,545, forward strand.
TAATACCCCTTTCCCTGTTGTAGGAGGGGTACCTTGACTATCACCTGCTGAGAAAACAGCTTGTGAATGGCTTCCAATACCGTCGCCCTGTCTGAGGGAGACGTTGGCAGAGCAGACTTTAGGAACCGGCGAGGGGGAGACTTCTCGAATTCCAACCTGTAACCCTGAGATACTACCTGCAGGATCCAGGGGTCCACCTGTGAGCAAGCCCACTGTGCGCTGAAATTCTTGAGTCGACCCCCCACCGCTCCTGAGTCCGCTTGTAAGGCCCCAGCGTCATGCTGAGGGCTTTGCAGAACCCTGAGAGGGCTTCTGTTCCTGGGCAGGGGCTGCTTGCTGCCCTCTCTTACCCCTTCCTCTGCCCCGAGGCAGATATGACTGTCCTTTTGTCCGCTTGTTCTTATAGGACCGAAAGGACTGCGGCTGAAAAGACGGTGTCTTTTTCTGTTGGGAGGGGGGTCTGAGGTAAAAAGGTGGATTTTCCGGCAGTTGCCGTGGCCACCAGATCCGATAGACCGACGCCAAATAATTCCTCCCCTTTATACGGCAATACTTCCATATGTCGTTTGGAATCCGCATCACCTGACCACTGTCGCGTCCATAAACTCCTTCTGGCAGATATGGACATCGCATTTACTCTCGATGCCAGAGTGCAAATATCTCTCTGAGCATCTCGCATATAAAGGAAAGCATCCTTTAATTGCTCTATAGTCAATAAAATACTGTCCCTATCCAGGGTATCAATATTTTCAGTCAGGGAATCCAACCAGACGACCCCAGCACTGCACATCCAGGCTGAGGCGACGGCTGGTCGCAGTATAACACCAGTATGTGTGTATATACTTTTTAGGGTAGTTTCCAGTCTCCTATCAGCTGGATCCCTGAGGGCGGCCGTATCAGGAGACGGTAACGCCACTTGTTTTGATAAGCGTGTGAGCGCCTTATCCACCCTAGGGGGTGTTTCCCAGCGCGCCCTAACCTCTGGCGGGAAAGGGTATAATGCTAATAACTTTTTTGAAATTAGCACTTTTCTATCTGGGTTAACCCACGCTTCATCACATACATCATTTAATTCCTCTGATTCAGGAAAAACTACTGGTAGTTTTTTCACCCCCCACATAATACCCCTTTTTGTGGTACTTGCAGTATCAGAGATATGCAAAGCCTCCTTCATTGCTGTGATCATATAACGTGTGGCCCTACTTGAAAATACGTTTGTTTCATCACCGTCGACACTAGATTCAGTGTCTGTGTCTGGGTCTGTGTCGACCGACTGAGGTAAAGGGCGCTTTACAGCCCCTGACGGTGTCTGAGACGCCTGGGCAGGTACTAACTGGTTTGCCGGCCGTCTCATGTCGTCAACTGATTTTTGTAATGTGCTGACATTATCACGTAATTCCATAAACAAAGCCATCCATTCCGGTGTCGACTCCCTGGGGGGTGACATCACCATTATCGGCAATTGCTCTGCCTCCACACCAACATCGTCCTCATACATGTCGATACACACGTACCGACACACAGCAGACACACAGGGAATGCTCTTATCGAAGACAGGACCCCACTAGCCCTTTGGGGAGACAGAGGGAGAGTTTGCCAGCACACACCCAAGCGCTATAATATATATGGGAACAACCTTATATAAGTGTTGTTCCTTATAGCAGCTTAAATATATCAAAATATCGCCAAAAAATGCCCCCCCTCTCTGTTTTACCCTGTTTCTGTAGTGCAGTGCAGGGGAGAGTCCTGGGAGCCTTCCTCACAGCGGAGCTGAGCAGGAAAATGGCGCTGTGTGCTGAGGAGAATAAGCCCCGCCCCCTATTTCGGCGGGCTTTTCTCCCGGAGTTTTAGATATCTGGCATGGGTTAAATACATACATATAGCCTCAATGGCTATATGTGATGTATTCTTTTGCCATAAAGGTATTAAATATTGCTGCCCAGGGCGCCCCCAGCAGCGCCCTGCACCCTCCGTGACCGCTTGGTGTGAAGTGTGTGACAACAATGGCGCACAGCTGCAGTGCTGTGCGCTACCTTCATGAAGACTGAAGAGCCTTCTGCCGCCTGTTTCCGGACCTTCAATCTTCAGCATCTGTAAGGGGGGTCGGCGGCGCGGCTCCGGGACGAACCCCAGGGTGAGACCTGTGTTCCGACTCCCTCTGGAGCTAATGGTGTCCAGTAGCCTAAGAATCCAATCCATCCTGCACGCAAGTGAGTTGAAATTCTCTCCCCTAAGTCCCTCGATGCAGTGAGCCTGTTGCCAGCAGGACTCACTGAAAATAAAAAACCTAAAAACTTTTTCTAAGCAGCTCTTTAGGAGAGCCACCTAGATTGCACCCTGCTCGGACGGGCACAAAAACCTAACTGAGGCTTGGAGGAGGGTCATAGGGGGAGGAGCCAGTACACACCACCTAATCCTAAAGCTTTATTTTTGTGCCCTGTCTCCTGCGGAGCCGCTATCCCCCTGTGGTCCTGACGGAGTCCCCAGCATCCACTTAGGACATTAGAGAAAGAGACAAAGAAAGACCCGGCCACTACAAGTACAAGTTATGATGATGATGTGACGAATGCTAAACTGTTTTGTGGAACGTTTCATACAATAATAAACAGAAACTCAATGTAACCAAACCGTTATTAGGTAATAGTTCCCTTTAAGTGGCTGCTGGAGATATCCGTAAACAAGCAGAGGAAATAAATAGCATTCAGTGGGTGTACTAATTAGCATTAACAGGGATCCTTCAGAGCTCAGTAATTGTAATAGAGACCTACACGCTTCTTCATACCGTTGTGGTTTTTAAAATAATTTGACAAAGAGGAAAAAAAAAACCAAACTGTACAGATCTGGAGAGCAGGGAGATTATCCGCTCCATTGCACCAACATGGACTCTGCTACTCGCGGTCTGCAGAGCGCAGGCAACATGGCGGCTGCTCATTCGTCTTGTTAGGAGACAGTGATCCGATCGATAGCTCTCTGTAATACAGGCTGCCATCCCCCCCCCCCCCCCCCCCCTTCCTTCCCCTCCCATATCCAAAATGCTGGGACCAGAAGTAGTCTGGATGTTGGATTTGTTTGTATTTTGGAATATTTGCATATCCGAATGAGAGATCTGTGGGATCCAAATCTTAACGCAGAACGCGGATGTAAATGTATGTTTTTATTTTTCACTTGAAGGAGCAATACTTTAATAGATGAGGTGTGGCCATCCAGCATGGTATGTGTCAGTGATGAGTGCTGGTGTGTAAAGAGTTTTTGACGTTTGACACTTTTATGTATTTAGAGGTGGATTCCGTGCCCCAGAGTTAGCACGAGTGTCTCTGAGAAATGTGTTGTGTGGAACCATCCATCAGTATTTATTGGCTCTAGGGATTTCTAATGCCTGAGGTGAACGCTGGGTCAGTTCTCTTCTTGAGACGAAAGATGTCTATTAAATGTTCTCAGTTGTCTTAAAACCTCTAACAAGTATGAAGAAGATGTTTTTCTGAAGATCATCTGTAGTGCTGCACAAGCCCAGTCCCTACAAGGGTCAGTAAGTGTGCAGCAACTGCGTGCAAGCAAGTGGAATTATTAGTGGAACTCCAAACAGAACTTTGCTGGGGTCAACTTTACGTATTACAGAATGTGCAGTAGCCAACAGGTGATAACGAGGACGGGCAGAGGGGAACCTATTCAAGATAGAGAAGAGGGAGAGAAGCGAATGGCGGGCATGGTCATGGAAGGCACGCCAATGCGTATCGTGGAAATGGTTTTATACCATATGTCTTTTGTGGACACTCTCTGGTAACATCTTACACATGCCCCCTCTATATCCGGGGGAATCTGTAACGGTTACTGCAAGTAAACTTTTCGCACATATTGCGTGAAAATGCGGCTTTTTGCCAGTATGCGCACTCCCATTTCTCGAACGTCCTAGTGGATGCTGGGGACTCCGTAAGGACCATGGGGAATAGACGGGCTCCGCAGGAGACAGGGCACTTTAAGAAAGAATTAGGAATACTGGTGTGCACTGGCTCCTCCCTCTATGTCCCTCCTCCAGACCCCAGTTTGAATCTGTGCCCGGACGAGCTGGGTGCTACTTAGTGAGCTCTCCTGAGCTTGCTAAATAGAAAGTATTTTGTTAGGATTTTTTTATTTTCAGAGAGATCTGCTGGCAACAGACTCTCTGCTACGTGGGACTGAGGGGAGAGAAGCAGCCCTACTCACTGTGGATAGGTCATGCTTCTTAGGCTACTGGACACCATTAGCTCCAGAGGGATCGAACACAGGAACGCACCCTTGGTCGTCCGATCCCAGAGCCGTGCCGCCGTCCCCCTCGCAGAGCCAGAAGCCGGCGTGAGAAGCAAGAAGACTTCAAAAGCGGCGGCAGAAGACTCCAGTCTTCATATGAGGTAGCGCACAGCACTACAGCTGTGCGCCATTGCTCCCACATTAAACCCACACACTCCGGTCACTGTAGGGTGCAGGGCGCAGGGGGTGGCGCCCTGGGCAGCAATTTGAGACCTCTTGGCAAAGTGGCATATATACAGTTGGGCACTGTATATGTGCATGAGCCCCCGCCATTATTTTACACAAAATCGCGGGACAGAAGCCCGCCGCTGAGGGGGCGGGGCTTCTTCCTCGGCACTCACCAGCGCCATTTTCTCTCCACAGCTCCGCTGAGAGGAAGCTCCCCAGGCTCTCCCCTGCAGATTCATAGTAGAAAGCGGGTAAAAAGAGAGGGGGGGCACATAAATTTAGCGCAAAATCAGTATATACAGCAGCTACTGGGTAAACACTAAGTTACTGTGTAATTCCTGGGTCATATAGCGCTGGGGTGTGTGCTGGCATACTCTCTCTCTGTCTCTCCAAAAGGCCTTGTGGGGGTTCTGTCCTTAAATAGAGCATCCCCTGTGTGTGTGTGGTGTGCCGGTACGCTTGTGTCGGCATGTTTGACGAGGAAGGCTATGTGGAAGCAGAGCAGGTACAAATGAATGTGGGATCGCCGCCGACGCCCGACTGGATGGATATGTGGAAGGTTTTAAATGATAATGTTACTTCCTTGCATAAAAAGTTGGATAAAGCTGAAGCCTTGGGACAGTCAGGGTCTCAACCCATGCCTGATCCTACAGCGCAGAGGCCGTCAGGGTCTCAGAAGCGCCCACTATCCCAAATTTCCGACACAGATATAGACACGGATTCTGACTCCAGTGTCGATGGCGATGATGCAAAGTTGCAGCCTAAAATGGCTAAAGCCATCCGCTACATGATTATAGCAATAAAGGATGTATTGCACATCTCAGAGGAAAACCCAGTCCCTGACAAGAGGGTTTATATGTTTGGGGAAAAAAGGCATGAGGTGACCTTTCCCCCTTCACATGAGTTAAATGAGTTATGTGAAAAGGCTTGGGAATCTCCAGATAGAAAAATGCAGATTTCCAAACGGTTGCTTATGGCGTATCCTTTCCCGCCAGCGGACAGGTTACGCTGGGAATACTCCCCTAGGGTAGACAAAGCTTTGACACGCTTATCTAAGAAGGTAGCCCTGCCGTCACAGGATACGGCCACCCTAAAAGATCCTGCGGATAGAAAGCAGGAAGGTATCCTGAAGTCCATTTATACACATTCAGGTACCATACTAAGGCCGGCAATTGCGTCGGCCTGGATGTGTAGTGCTGTAGCAGCATGGACAGATACTTTATCTGAGGAACTTGATACCCTGGACAAGGATACTATATTACTGACCCTGGGGCATATAAAAGATGCTGTCTTATATATGAGAGATGCCCAGAGAGACATTAGCCTACTGGGCTCTAGAGTAAATGCAATGTCGATTTCTGCCAGAAGGGTCCTGTGGACTCGGCAGTGGACAGGTGATGCCGACTCAAAAAGGCACATGGAGGTTTTACCTTATAAGGGTGAGGAATTGTTTGGGGACGGTCTCTCGGACCTAGTTTCCACAGCTACGGCTGGGAAGTCAAATTTTTTGCCATATATTCCCTCACAACCTAAGAAAGCACCATATTACCAAATGCAGTCCTTTCGATCACAAAGAGGCAAGAAAGTCCGAGGTGTGTCCTTTCTTGCCAGAGGCAGGGGTAGAGGAAAGAAGCTGCACAACACAGTCCTCCCCGGCTTTCCTAGAGGAAAAGTCCTCCCCCCTTCCTAGAGGAAAAGTCCTCCCCCCTTCCTAGAGGAAAAGTCCTCCCCCCTTCTTTCCTAGAGGAAAGAAGCTGCACAACACAGTCCTCCCCGGCTTCCACCTAATCCACCGCATGACGCTGGGGCTTCACAGGTGGAGCCAGGATCAGTGGGGGCAAGTCTCCGAAATTTCAGCCACCAGTGGGTTCGCTCACGGGTGGATCCCTGGGCTATACAGATTGTATCTCAGGGATACAAGCTGGAATTCGAAGTGATGCCCCCTCACCGTTACCTCAAATTGGCCCTGCCAGCTTCCCCCATAGAGAGGGAAATGGTGTTAGCGGCAATTCACAAATTATATCTCCAGCAGGTGGTGGTAAAGGTTCCCCTCCTCCAACAGGGAAGGGGTTACTATTCCACAATGTTTGTGGTACCGAAACCGGACGGTTCGGTCAGACCCATATTGAATTTAAAATCCCTGAACATTTACCTGAAAAGGTTCAAATTCAAGATGGAATCGCTCAGAGCGGTCATTGCAAGCCTGGAAGAGGGGGATTTTATGGTGTCTCTGGACATAAAGGATGCTTACCTGCATGTCCCCATTTATCCACCTCATCAGGAGTACCTCAGATTTGTGGTACAGGACTGTCATTACCAATTCCAGACGTTGCCGTTTGGTCTCTCCACGGCACCGAGAATATTTACCAAGGTAATGGTAGAAATGATGGTGCTTCTGCGAAAACAAGGAGTCACAATTATCCCATACTTGGACGATCTCCTCATAAAAGCGAGGTCCAGAGAGCAGTTGCTGATCAGCGTAGCACACTCTCGGGAAGTGTTGCAACAGCATGGCTGGATTCTGAATATTCCAAAGTCGCAGCCGATTCCTACGACGCGTCTTCCCTTCCTGGGCATGATTCTGGACACAGACCAGAAGAAGGTTTTTCTCCCGGCGGAGAAGGATCGTGACTCTGGTCAGAGACCTCTTAAAACCAAAACAGGTGTCGGTGCATCAATGCACGCGAGTCCTGGGAAAGATGGTGGCGTCATACGAAGCCATTCCCTTCGGCAGGTTCCATGCGAGGCCGTTTCAGTGAGATTTGTTGGACAAGTGGTCCGGATCACATCTTCAGATGCAGCGGCTGATCACCCTATCCCCCAGGGCCAGGGTGTCTCTTCTGTGGTGGCTGCAGAGTGCTCACCTTTTCGAGGGTCGCAGGTTCGGCATTCAGGACTGGGTCCTGGTGACCACGGATGCAAGCCTCCGAGGGTGGGGGGCAGTCACACAGGGAAGAAATTTCCAGGGTCTGTGGTCAAGTCAGGAGACTTGTCTGCACATCAATATCCTGGAACTAAGGGCCATATACAACGCCCTAAGTCAAGCGGGGCCTCTGCTCCGAAACCAACCGGTGCTTATTCAGTCAGACAACATCACCGCAGTGGCTCATGTATACCGCCAAGGCGGCACAAGGAGCAGGGTGGCGATGGCGGAAGCCACCAGAATTCTTCGCTGGGCGGAGAATCACGTAAGAGCACTGTCGGCAGTGTTCATTCCGGGAGTGGACAACTGGGAAGCAGACTTCCTCAGCAGGCACGACCTCCACCCGGGAGAGTGGGGACTTCATCCAGAAGTCTTCACGCAGATTGCAAATCGGTGGGAACTGCCACAGGTGGATATGATGGCATCCCGCCTCAACAAAAAGCTACAGAGGTATTGCGCCAGGTCAAGAGACCCTCAGTCGATAGCTGTAGACGCACTAGTGACACCATGGGTGTTCCAGTTGGTCTATGTATTCCCTCCTCTTCCTCTCATACCCAAGGTGCTGAGAATCATAAGAAAAAGAGGAGTGAGAACAATACTCATTGTTCCGGATTGGCCAAGAAGGACTTGGTATCCAGATCTGCAAGAAATGCTCACAGAGGACCCGTGGCCTCTGCCTCTAAGACAGAACTTGTTGCAACAGGGGCCCTGTCTGTTCCAAGACTTACCGCGGCTGCGTTTGACGGCATGGCGGTTGAACACCGGATCCTAAAGGAAAAGGGTATTCCGGATGAGGTTATTCCTACGCTGATAAAGGCTAGGAAGGACGTGACGGCTCAACATTATCACCGTATATGGCGTAAATATGTTGCTTGGTGTGTGGCCAGGAATGCCCCTACGGAGGAATTCCAGCTGGGCCTTTTCCTTCACTTCCTACAGTCGGGAGTGACTTTGTGCCTGAAATTGGGTTCCATTAAGGTCCAGATTTCAGCCCTATCCATTTTCTTTCAAAAAGAACTGGTTTCTCTTCCTGAAGTTCAGACGTTTGTAAAGGGAGTGCTGCATATTCAGCCCCCTTTTGTGCCTCCAGTGGCACCTTGGGATCTTAATGTGGTGTTGAGTTTCCTGAAGTCACACTGGTTTGAGCCACTCAAAACGGTGGAGTTAAAATATCTCACGTGGAAGGTGGTCATGCTATTAGCCTTGGCTTCGGCTAGGTGTGTGTCAGAATTAGCGGCTTTGTCACATAAAAGCCCCTATCTGGTTTTCCATATGGACAGGGCAGAATTGCGGACCCGTCCACAATTTCTGCCAAAAGTGGTGTCATCTTTTCATATGAACCAACCTATTGTGGTGCCTGTGGCTACTCGTGACTTGGAGGATTCCGAGTTACTAGATGTGGTCAGGGCTTTGAAGGTTTATGTAGCCAGAACGGCTAGAGTCAGGAAAACTGAGTCGCTGTTTATCCTGTATGCATCCAACAAGCTGGGTGCTCCTGCTTCAAAGCAAACTATTGCTCGCTGGATCTGTAACACGATTCAGCAGGCTCATTCTGCGGCTGGATTGTAAAATCAGAAAAAAAACATTCCACAAGGAAGGTGGGCTCTTCTTGGGCGGCTGCCCGAGGGGTCTCGGCATTACAGCTTTGCCGAGCGGCTACTTGGTCAGGTTCAAACACTTTTGCAAAGTTCTACAAGTTTGATACCCTGGCTGAGGAGGATCTTGTGTTTGCTCATTCGGTGCTGCAGAGTCATCCGCACTCTCCCGCCCGTTTGGGAGCTTTGGTATAATCCCCATGGTCCTTACGGAGTCCCCAGCATCCACTAGGACGTTAGAGAAAATAAGATTTTACTTACCGGTAAATCTATTTCTCCTAGTCCGTAGTGGATGCTGGCCGCCCGTCCCAAGTGCGGACTTCTTCTGCAATGCTTGTATATAGTTATTGCTTAAATAAGGGTTATGTTATAGTTGCATCAGGGTTGATCTGATGCTCTGTTGTTGTTCATACTGTTAACTGGGTAAGTTTATCACAAGTTATACAGTGTGATTGGTGTGGCTGGTATGAGTCTTGCCCTGGATTCCAAAATCCTTTCCTTGTACTGTCAGCTCTTCCGGGCACAGTTTCTCTAACTGAGGTCTGGAGGAGGGACATAGAGGGAGGAGCCAGAACACACCAGAATCCAAATTCTTTCTTAAAGTGCCCTGTCTCCTGCGGAGCCAGTCTATTCCCCATGGTCCTTACGGAGTCCCCAGCATCCACTACGGACTACGAGAAATAGATTTACCGGTAAGTAAAATCTTATTTTTTATTTTATTTAGTAGTGTAGTGCAGTGGTTTTCCAAACTCTTTTGTATCACCACCTGAGTATCAGAATTTTTTTCACGGCACCGCAAGTCCAAAAGTTGCCAGTAGGTTCTCCCGCAGCTAATCAATTTAGTGCTCCGTAAATCAAAGAATGCCGGTTCTCGCAACTTAAACCTGTTGTTTTGTAGGGAGAACCAGCATTCTCTAACATAACTGCCCCGCTGCAATGTTGTTTGCGCTGCGGCACAAAACACATCGCTGTCCTAGTTGTGTAATCATGTACTATACGATAAGATTTGATTGGCGTCCTCTTCAAACTCCAGTCAGGTGCATGCTGTCCTCTTTCTTCAGATGAAATCCTCTATTGCAGCAAGATATGTTAGTTGAAACAACTAAGAAGGGAGAGGGACAAACCACTTGCTAAACTAGCCAGTGGGAATATAAATATGTTGGATTGAAAAATTAGACCTATTTACAGCATTTCTAATAGCTTAGTATTAAATTCAAAACAAAAATTTGTAACCTCTCACCCCTTGGGGATGAGAGAAAAAAAGGGAGAGTTAAAGTCTAAAATTGTCGGGAATTCGAACTCTCTCCCCACCCTCGAGTTCATTGAATTGGTCTGACCATAATAACCTATAAGGAGAACAAATTATCGGGAATTGTATAAACATCACCGACTAAACGGTCACGAATTGGCAACTAGTCATCGAATTGAATTGACCCCAATGCATAGCGGGCTGGTCAGAGTTCTGCGCACACCTATATACGCCTATTGTCTGACGGATCTTTTTTACCGGGCTGGCTCACATGCCGACTAATGACGCCGGCTATGGAACCAAGTGTATTTATTGGGGCAGTGCGGTCACAGGGATGTGCGAGTATCCGCATGTTTCTCCGTACATACATTGCCAGTCTAGTACAGTACAGTACAGTACAGTACTACACATGATACAGACCTTTCTTCTGTGATATGATCTAACACGAATACCAGTGAGAGAAATTGCCAACCTAAACGATTAATATTGCTGCTTTATCCAACTTCATGATAAGGAAAGAATATTACAAGTCTTGACTCGCATCCATGTAACATGGAACGTAACATTGTTTCCTATTTCTCTGACGACCTAGTGGATGCTGGGACTCCGTCAGGACCATGGGGATTAGCGGCTCCGCAGGAGACAGGGCACAAAAATAAAAGCTTTAGGACTAGCTGGTGTGCACTGGCTCCTCCCCCTATGACCCCCCTCCAAGCCTCAGTTAAGTTTTTGTGCCCGTCCGAGCAGGGTGCAATCTAGGTGGCTCTCCTAAAGAGCTGCTTAGAAAAAGTTATTAGGTTTTTTATTTTCAGTGAGTCCTGCTGGCAACAGGCTCACTGCAACGAGGGACTTAGGGGAGAAGAAGTGAACTCACCTGCGTGCAGGATGGATTGGCTTCTTAGGCTACTGGACACCATTAGCTCCAGAGGGATCGAACACCGGCCCAGCCATGGAGTCCGGTCCCGGAGCCGCGCCGCCGACCCCCTTGCAGATGCCGAAAAGTGAAGAGGTCCAGAAACCGGCGGCAGAAGACTTTTCAGTCTTCATGAGGTAGCGCACAGCACTGCAGCTGTGCGCCATTGTTGTCAGCACACTTCACACCAGCGGTCACTGAGGGTGCAGGGCGCTGGGGGGGGGGCGCCCTGGGCAGCAATGATAATACCTTGTTCTGGCTAAAAATACATCACATATAGCCCCTGGGGCTATATGGATGTATTTAACCCCTGCCAGGTCTCACAAACACCGGGAGAAGAGCCCGCCGAAATAGGGGGCGGGGCCTATCTCCTCAGCACACAGCGCCATTTTCCTGCACAGTTCCGCTGCGAGGAAGGCTCCCAGGACTCTCCCCTGCACTGCACTACAGAAACAGGGTAAAATAACAGAGAGGGGGGGCACTTTTTTGGCGATATTGATATATTAAGCTGCTATAAAGGAAACAACACTTCTGTAGGGTTGTTCCTATATATTTATAGCGCTTGGGTGTGTGCTGGCAAACTCTCCCTCTGTCTCCCCAAAGGGCTAGTGGGGTCCTGTCTTCGATAAGAGCATTCCCTGTGTGTCTGCTGTGTGTCGGTACGTGTGTGTCGACATGTATGAGGACGATGTTGGTGTGGAGGCGGAGCAATTGCCGGTAATGGTGATGTCACCCCCTAGGGAGTCGACACCGGAATGGATGGCTTTGTTTATGGAATTACGTGATAATGTCAGCACGTTACAAAAATCAGTTGACGACATGAGACGGCCGGCAAACCAGTTAGTACCTGTCCAGGCGTCTCAGACACCGTCAGGGGCTGTAAAACGCCCTTTACCTCAGTCGGTCGACACAGACCCAGACACGGACACCGAATCTAGTGTCGACGGTGAAGAAACAAACGTATTTTCCAGTAGGGCCACACGTTATATGATCACGGCAATGAAGGAGGCTTTGCATATCTCTGATACTGCAAGTACCACAAAAAGGGGTATTATGTGGGGTCTGAAAAATCTACCTGTAGTTTTTCCTGAATCAGAGGAATTGAATGAAGTGTGTGATGAAGCGTGGGTTAACCCCGATAGAAAACTGCTAATTTCAAAGAAGTTATTGGCATTATATCCTTTCCCGCCAGAGGTTAGGGCGCGCTGGGAAACACCCCCTAGGGTGGATAAGACACTCACACGCTTATCAAAACAAGTGGCGTTACCGTCTCCTGAAACGGCCGCCCTCAAGGATCCAGCTGATAGGAGGCTGGAAACTACCCTGAAAAGTATATACACTCATACTGGTGTTATACTGCGACCAGCCATCGCCTCTGCATGGATGTGCAGTGCTGGGGTGGTTTGGTCGGATTCCCTGACTGAAAATATTGATACCCTGGATAGGGACAGTATTTTATTGACTATAGAGCAATTAAAGGATGCTTTTCTTTATATGCGAGATGCTCAGAGGGATATTTGCACTCTGGCATCGAGAGTAAGTGCGATGTCCATATCTGCCAGAAGAAGTTTATGGACGCGACAGTGGTCAGGTGATGCGGATTCCAAACGGCATATGGAAGTATTGCCGTATAAAGGGGAGGAATTATTTGGGGTCGGTCTATCGGATTTGGTGGCCACGGCAACAGCCGGGAAATCCACCTTTTTACCTCAGGTCCCCTCCCAACAGAAAAAGACACCGTCTTTTCAGCCGCAGTCCTTTCGTTCCTATAAGAACAAGCGGGCAAAAGGACAGTCATATCTGCCCCGAGGCAAAGGAAAGGGTAAGAGAGTGCACCAAGCAGCTCCCTCCCAGGAGCAGAAGCCCTCCCCGGCTTCTGCAAAGCCCTCAGCATGACGTTGGGGCTTTACAAGCGGACTCAGGGGCGGTGGGGGGTCGACTCAAGAATTTCAGCGCACAGTGGGCTCACTCACAGGTGGACCCCTGGATCCTGCAGGTAGTATCTCAGGGTTACAGGTTGGAATTCGAGAAGTCTCCCCCTCGCCGGTTCCTAAAGTCTGCTCTGCCAACGTCTCCCTCAGACAGGGCGACGGTATTGGAAGCCATTCACAAGCTGTATTCTCAGCAGGTGATAGTCAAGGTACCCCTCCTACAACAGGGAAAGGGGTATTATTCCACACTATTTGTGGTACCGAAGCCTGACGGCTCGGTAAGACCTATTCTAAATCTGAAATCTTTGAACCTGTACATACAAAAATTCAAGTTCAAGATGGAGTCACTCAGAGCAGTGATAGCGAATCTGGAAGAAGGGGACTTTATGGTGTCCCTGGACATCAAGGATGCTTACCTGCATGTCCCAATTTGCCCTTCACATCAAGGGTACCTCAGGTTCGTGGTGCAAAACTGTCATTATCAGTTTCAGACGCTGCCGTTTGGATTGTCCACGGCACCTCGGGTCTTTACCAAGGTAATGGCCGAAATGATGTTTCTTCTGCGAAGAAAAGGCGTATTAATTATCCCTTACTTGGACGATCTCCTGATAAGGGCAAGGTCCAGAGAACAGCTGGGGGACGTAGTAGCACTAACCCAAGTAGTGCTGCAACAGCACGGGTGGATTCTGAATTTTCCAAAATCTCAATTGACCCAGACGACACGTCTGCTGTTCCTGGGAATGATTCTGGACACGGTTCAGAAAAAGGTGTTTCTTCCGGAGGAGAAAGCCAGGGAGTTATCCGAACTTGTCAGGAACCTCCTAAAACCAGGAAAAGTGTCTGTGCATCAATGCACAAGAGTCCTGGGAAAAATGGTGGCTTCTTACGAAGCGATTCCATTCGGCAGATTCCACGCACGAACTTTTCAGTGGGATCTGCTAGACAAATGGTCCGGATCGCATCTGCAGATTATCAGCGGATAACTTTGTCTCCACGGACAAGGGTGTCTCTTCTGTGGTGGTTGCAGAGGGCTCATCTGTTAGAGGGCCGCAGATTCGGCATACAGGACTGGGTCCTGGTGACCACGGATGCCAGTCTGAGAGGCTGGGGAGCGGTCACACAGGGAAGAAACTTCCAGGGAGTGTGGTCAAGCCTGGAGATGTCTCTTCACATAAATATACTGGAGCTAAGAGCGATTTACAATGCTCTAAGCCTGGCAAAACCCCTGCTTCAGGGTCAGCCGGTGTTGATCCAGTCGGACAACATCACGGCAGTCGCCCACGTAAACAGACAGGGCGGCACAAGAAGCAGGAGGGCAATGGCAGAAGCTGCAAGGATTCTTCGCTGGGCGGAAGATCATGTGATAGCACTGTCAGCAGTGTTCATTCCGGGAGTGGACAACTGGGAAGCGGACTTCCTCAGCAGACACGATCTACACCCGGGAGAGTGGGGACTTCATCCAGAAGTCTTCCACATGATTGTGAACCGTTGGGAAAAACCAAAGGTGGATATGATGGCGTCCCGCCTCAACAAAAAACTGGACAGGTATTGCGCCAGGTCAAGAGACCCTCAGGCAATAGCTGTGGACGCTCTGGTAACACCGTGGGTGTTCCAGTCAGTGTATGTGTTTCCTCCTCTGCCTCTCATACCAAAAGTACTGAGAATTATACGGCACAGGGGAGTAAGAACGATACTCGTGGCTCCGGATTGGCCAAGAAGAACTTGGTACCCGGAACTTCAGGAGATGCTCACGGAAGATCCGTGGCCTCTACCTCTAAGACGGGACCTGCTTCAGCAGGGACCGTGTCTATTCCAAGACTTACCGCGGCTGCGTTTGACGGCATGGCGGTTGAACGCCGAATTCTAAGGGAAAAAGGCATTCCGGAAGAGGTCATCCCTACCCTGGTAAAAGCCAGGAAGGAGGTGACTGCACAACATTATCACCGCATTTGGAGAAAATATGTTGCGTGGTGTGAGGCCAGGAAGGCCCCGACGGAGGAATTTCAACTGGGTCGATTCCTACATTTCCTGCAAACAGGATTGTCTATGGGCCTCAAATTAGGGTCCATTAAGGTTCAAATTTCGGCCCTGTCGATTTTCTTCCAGAAAGAATTGGCTTCAGTTCCTGAAGTCCAGACTTTTGTAAAAGGAGTACTACATATACAGCCCCCGGTTGTGCCCCCAGTGGCTCCGTGGGATCTTAATGTAGTTTTGGATTTTCTCAAATCCCATTGGTTTGAGCCACTCAAATCGGTGGATTTGAAATATCTTACATGGAAAGTAACCATGCAACTGGCCCTGGCTTCAGCCAGGAGAGTGTCAGAATTGGCGGCTTTATCGTATAAAAGCCCATATCTGATTTTCCATTCGGACAGGGCAGAACTGCGGACGCGTCCTCAGTTTCTGCCTAAGGTGGTTTCAGCGTTTCACCTGAACCAGCCTATTGTGGTGCCTGCGGCTACTAGCGATTTGGAGGATTCCAAGTTGCTGGACGTTGTCAGGGCATTGAAAATATATATTTCAAGGACGGCTGGAGTCAGAAAATCTGACTCGCTGTTTATACTGTATGCACCCAACAAGCTGGGTGCTCCTGCTTCTAAGCAGACGATTGCTCGTTGGATTTGTAGCACAATTCAACTTGCACATTCTGTGGCAGGCCTGCCACAGCCTAAATCTATCAAGGCCCATTCCACAAGGAAGGTGGGCTCATCTTGGGCGGCTGCCCGAGGGGTCTCGGCATTACAACTCTGCCGAGCAGCTACGTGGTCGGGGGAGAACACGTTTGTAAAATTCTACAAATTTGATACCCTGGCTAAAGAGGACCTGGAGTTCTCTCATTCGGTGCTGCAGAGTCATCCGCACTCTCCCGCCCGTTTGGGAGCTTTGGTATAATCCCCATGGTCTTGACGGAGTCCCAGCATCCACTAGGACGTCAGAGAAAATAAGATTTTACTTACCGATTAAATCTATTTCTCGTAGTCCGTAGTGGATGCTGGGCGCCCATCCCAAGTGCGGATTGTCTGCAATACTTGTACATAGTTATTGTTACATAAAAATCGGGTTGTTATTGTTGTGAGCCGTCTGTTCAGAGGCTCCTACGTTTGTCATACTGTTAACTGGGTTCAGATCACAAGTTGTACGGTGTGATTGGTGTGGCTGGTATGAGTCTTACCCGGGATTCAAAATCCTTCCTTATTGTGTACGCTCGTCCGGGCACAGTATCCTAACTGAGGCTTGGAGGAGGGTCATAGGGGGAGGAGCCACTGCACACCACCTAGTCCTAAAGCTTTTATTTTTGTGCCCTGTCTCCTGCGGAGCCGCTAATCCCCATGGTCCTGACGGAGTCCCAGCATCCACTACGGACTACGAGAAATAGATTTATCGGTAAGTAAAATCTTATTTTTTCAAAATTAATCAAATCTGTTCAGCAACATACCTCAACTGTTTTAATGGGCGAGCTGATACAAGAGGAGTGAGTGTGGTTAATATTGAAGATCAGACAGCAGCAAAGGGGATACATTGATACATTTCATATATTTTATTAGAGATAGTGTAATTTATTCATACCCCATGTGATGGAATATCATGCTCAGACAGGGACAAAATGCAGGATTTCTGTATATGATCTTTTCCCTTTCTTATCTCTGCAATGAGTGAGTGTCTGGATAGTGGGGTACAGCGCTTATACCCCTTTTCCACCTGAGTACCGGGTCTGACCCGGGATTTTTAACCCGGCTACAACCTGTGTCGGCCTCGGCGTTTCCACTGTACTTCGACACGGGTTATTCCCGGGTCGGATCGGTTTCCACTTAACCCGGGTAAGCTCTGTAAAAGCCTATTGATGTCATTTAAAAATTGACTTTTTACTGTCTCAACAAGATGATGTCACAAAAAGGACCCAGAAGCACCAATCAGTGTCTCAGAGCATTACTCGGGTCTGAAAACACGGGTAATGACCGTTTCCACTGCACAATTACCCGGGTCATTAGCGTGTTCAACCCAGGTAGCTACCCGAGTAGGATTCCAGGGTCACTCAACCTGTGTTGTGTCCTTTCCACTAACTAAAAACCTGTGTCGATGCACACACCCGTGCAAAAACACGGGTATATTTAGCTAGTGGAGAAGGGGTATCACATACACACACAGGCTGTTTCATGTTCTGGACCCAATATCAATATTGTATGGTAGACCCAAAAATGCTTCCCATTACATGGTGGTCATTGGGATGCCTCCTGTACTGTATGGCAGTCACTAAGATGCTCTTTGTGTTGCATAGCAGGATCCGTGATGCATGGCTGGATTATGGACAAGGTAGTACAGGCTGCAGTCTGGGAACCGGTAGTCCTTCTGTTACCTGCTGCCGGCGTCACAATTGGGGATGGGCCTGCCCCTCCACATAACTTATGGGTGTGTGCTAGAGTAGTGGGCTTCAGTCATGGGGGGCTGCGTGCTAGGGTTCCCCCAAGCGCTCTTTCCTGTGAATAGATGCCGTGCACTGCATCTACTCACATGGTGGCAGCAGCACGGCAGGCTGTTTTAGCAGGATGCATTTTGCCCTTTTAAACCTCAAGCAGGCGCCCTGCTAAAATAGCCTAGCGTGAACACTAGCCGCATGGACCCGCGGAGCTAACGACCCCTAAGTGTTGCTCTTGAATTAGATGAATGGATAAACGGAGCTAAGGAAACACTTGGTCATGTCAGAAATAGTAAGCAGTGCACATCATCCTCTAAGTACACTGTTAAATATTTTACAGCCAGAAGCAACATTGGATTGTCCCAGTCTCATGGTTCTGGGGGCTTTTCTCATTTCCCGCTGAATCCATTACAGTCTCTGAAGAGCTATAGGCATCTCTACATAATGAGAGACTCTATGCCAGTCCTCTTCGCTGAAGCGAACCTGAAAATCTGGTGACCCCAGACATAATCTTATTCCGCCCCAGGGTCAGCACATGTTGATGTTGACTGGAGCAGAAGTCACCAAGCAATCTGCATGCTAATTGTGCTCCGTTATATCTCCGTTCTTCATTTTTCTGTTTCTCTGGAAAATGAGCGGTTGCTATAAATAGTACGGGGGCGGCAAGAAGTGTAGAAATAGTCACTGTTACTTGGAAGAAAAAGGCATACGATTGCTAGCCTGTCATTTTTTCCTAGTGTTGTTGATGCAGGGTTAGCGTACTCGGGCAGTGGTCTGCAGGCACAGGGGATAATGTATAACATGAAGGCAATATCTAGTACTGTGTGCCATGTGGGATAATTCTAACAAGCCGCTGATCGGGACAAGGTTAGCGTTTCATAGACTACCTCCAGTTTCTGCCTCGGTCTCCTGTTTGCAGAGCGGAATGTTGATTTTGTGGAACCTTTTACTGGGTATAAAGGGATGAGTGGTTGGATGTATGTGTGGGTGGTTCTTCATCTGAATCTGGGCAGGAGTGATATCTGAGGTCAGGGGTCCTGCCCATAATGTTTTGCTTAGTAAGACTAATACCTAAGCAGTACTGATTGTTTCTGAGTGATGCTGATAACAAGCTTATGGTTAAGGCCTTAATGTGTGACTTCAAAGCTCTTCTGGGTATTATATAGCAGACGTCTTTATATATTGGGTTATGTTATTTACCTATATTCTAATAATGATGACAGGAATGGAGAGTGAGGTCCGGGCTATGCCAACACATGGCTGGCTGGCTGAGATTTGGCAGCAATTTAGAACGTGCCATAATAACAGATTATGTTTCATCAGTCCAGGTAATGGCCTGGGGAGTAGAGCGTAGAAACAGGTTTCTGGGCCCTGATGGGCTCCAGTAGGAGGACGTGTAGAACTTTCCTTGTTGGAGCTATTATGAGACAGGAACATCAGATGTGGGATGGAGTACCCCTTGCTCAGTACAAGCCCTGCAGATGGGAACCATCTAAACATATTGCATCCACGCACTTGCATGTTAGCCCTGATGTTCTCGCAGTATTCTGGATCCTGGATCTCCTCTGCATTCTGCTTCCATCTAGGTTCATGTAGCTCCCTGTAATGCCAATAAGAGGCAATAGATGGTTGAAATCAGCGCACTGGATGCTGTTTTTCCTCTACTTAATGACTCCAGTTGGGAAGTACGTGTTGGGGTTCCTTGGGTGTGAACAGATGAGTTAAAATGTCTAATTTGCAAGTGCCGGAAAAACTTTTGCCAGAAGGGAGAAGCGGTCATGCAGCGCCGAGGACCACAGACAAGAAAATATATTTTAGGAATTAAATGTTGTATTGGGTCCAGCCAATGAAATTCTTTGGGACAAGGCCTGGATGGAAAGCCGGACTACACCAGAGGTGGCCAGTAACGGGAGCCCTGCTAATCATTGGAATGTGCATGTGCAAGGACTGATAGCAAAGATGCGATTGGGTGTTTAGATTGTGGACTCCCTCTGCCGGGACTTAATCCGCCGAAGGGCTTATAATAATAGTGAGTTCCTATTTTTCAAACTGGCTTTAATGGTCAACCACACACTATATGACTTAGTACATACAAAAATGCACATTGTACCAAATGTGTAGAACAATAGAACCTTTTTATGGGGGTCATTCCGAGTTGATCGCTAGCTGCCGTTGTTCTCAGCGCAGCGACCAGGCTACAAATTGGCATTTCTGTGCATGCGTATACACCGCAATGCCACGCGCGACGTACGGGTACAAAGGCATTTGTTGTTTTGCACAGGTTCTAGCGAAGTTTTTAGTCGCACTGACGGCCGCAAGAAGATTGACAGGAACGGGGCGTTTCTGGGTGTCAACTGACCGTTTTCAGGGAGTGTTTGCAAAAATGCAGGCGTGTCTGAAAAAACGCAGGCGTGGCTGGGCGGGTGTATGACGTCAAATCCGGACACGAATAGGCTGAAGTGATCGCGCTGAGTAGGTTCAGAGCTACTCTGAAACTACACAAACTGGTTTTGCAGAGCTCGGCTGCACATGCGTTCACACTTCTGCTAAGCTAAAATACACTCCCCAGTGGGCAGCGGCATAGCGTTTGCACGGCTGCTAAAAACTGCTAGCGAGCGATCAACTCGGAATGACCCCCTTTGTCCAATACAGGCAAGAACCCCCCTCACCCCCCAATACTAAAGAGTCTGAGAATGCTCAGCTGTACATCTACCAAACTTGAGGATTTCAGAGAGGTTGTTGGAGGTTCTTAAGAACTTTCGCAGAGACTTGTTTTCTCAGGCTTTAAAAAGATGAAATAATCACAGAAGTTCATTTTAGCCTTGCAAATCTGTGTGGTTGTTAGATGGTGGAAATGTAATTAGACATTTTTAGTAGAAATTTTAGAATACTTACCTATTTTGAAAACCTTTTGTTGATGACTAGCTGACAGTGCCTATTGTCTAAACGATGACTCAGATCAGTGACCTTTTTCTGATTTGGAAAATCCCAGTAATGATGTGAACTTTATTGTGCGAAATTCATATTTTAACTATTTTTTTAATTATTGATTTTTCAGAAACCCTGTGTTTGTATATTTCAGTGCTTGTTACGTCCTTTGTTGTGTGTAATATATTGCATTATAGAATTGCTAATCCTTGTATGAAGAAACGTTTCTCCTGACTCATGTTATCCTAATGTCGGTGGCCATGACCATCACAGCGACTGATTCAGAATTAATTACTAATATACCACTGAACGTCCCAAAATAACCAACCACGAGTGCTCCGTGACCAGAGGACCATACATCCGCTGCCTGGGTCTCCAGCTAGTGTCCGTATCTACTAAACAGGAGGATGATAAAATTGTGGTTCCCCCCCACCCTCCCCAAATAGAGAACAGTGATATCATTGAATTATTCTTTTTTGGAACCAGTATCTTGCTGCTGGTTTGTGGAACACCTAGCTGTACTTCTATATGAATTACTATAGAGATACCTGTACTTGGGCTTAGGCTGTACCATGCAGGAGATAGAGGAGAAGAATAAACTATAGCAGTGATTTTCAACCTTTTTCAACTCACGGCACACCGAACAATATTTTTAAATTGCCAAGGCACACCACCAGTCCTCCACAGGGAAAAACACACACATTGGGCCCCACGGTAATAAAAGAAACACACGGGCACACACAGTAATAAAATAAATACATTCGCCCCCCCAGAAAAACCCCACACACATTTGGCCACCTCTGAATAAAAAGACAAACACTGGCCCCCTCAGAAATAAAAACAATACATTGGTTGCTACCTCCTGGTAGAAGAGAAAGGAGCTCAGGTCCCTCATCGGCTCACAGTGCAGAGCTGTGAGCTGTAGACAGGCATGCATGCTGGCTGGCTAGCTGGCGAGTGGGGCCGACGTGCGGGCTGTATGGCAGACGGTCGTACGGGCTGGCTGGTGGCCATGCTGCCAGGGTAGAGTCTAGATTCTCTTCGTGCAGAGGACCTTTCCCATAACCCCCTGGGTCCATGTCACAATCTATTTGGAATAGAAAAGTGTGGCAAGCGGAGCGAGACACTGAGCCCGATGCGTGGCGAGGGTCCAATGCTGCATAGAAAAAAAAAAATACCCCAGAAGATCGGAGAACGAAGAAAACATTTAGGAGCTGTAAGGGCGGAAGTTCTCTCATGCCCACTCGTTTTGTCACGTCCAGGTCCTTTGCACGAAGGCAACATAGACACAACCATGCTGCCAGCCATGCTATGTGGCGCACATGACCTGTGATGTCACGCAGCCGCGTTGCTAAAGGTCACGGGTCAGGCGCTCCCAGAAGAGCCCAGCGCTGCCCGCGTGTCCGCTCTCCGGGTCCACAATTAGTGAAGGCTCTGACTCTGCGGCACACTTGTCAACCAGCTGCGGCTCACTAGTGTGCCGCAGCACATGGGTTGAAAAACGCTGAACTATAGGATCCCTCTGGTTTGGGCTCTGCCTGTTTTTTTTGCTATGAACAGTGTGTCAGTTAGTAATTAGTGTTGCATTTGTAGCTGTGTGACCTACAGTGTGATTGCAGTGTGCACTATCCTCCTATGTTAGGCATTCTGCACTGCACTCTACCTTCTGGTGTAATACGCACCTTCCCACTAATGTCACAGTAAGGCTTCCACTTCACCAGAGAACGTGACAGGACACGGCCTCGGTCAGCCTAAGCACAGCACGTTCACTAGCCGTTCACTAGCCGTTCTACACAGTAGTTCCTGTCACATCACTAGGTTTTGCTATAGAGCAGAATGCAGTACTTCAGCGATGCACGAGTTATCCCCATTCCTGTGACATCACTAGGTTTTGCTGTAGAGCAGAATGCAGTGCTGCAGCGATGCACGAGTTATCCCCATTCCTGTGACATCACTAGGTTTTGCTGTAGAGCAGAATGCAGTGCTGCAGCGATGCACGAGTTATCCCCATTCCTGTGACATCACTAGGTTTTGCTGTAGAGCAGAATGCGGTGCTGCAGCGATGCACGAGTTATCCCCATTCCTGTGACATCACTAGGTTTTGCTGTAGAGCAGAATGCGGTGCTGCAGCTACGCACGAGTTATCCCCATTCCTGTGACATCACTAGGTTTTGCTGTAGAGCAGAATGCAGTGCTGCAGCGATGCACGAGTTATCCCCATTCCTGTGACATCACTAGGTTTTGCTGTAGAGCAGAATGCGGTGCTGCAGCTACGCACGAGTTATCCCCATTCCTGTGACATCACTAGGTTTTGCTGTAGAGCAGAATGCAGTGCTGCAGCGATGCACGAGTTATCCCCATTCCTGTGACATCACTAGGTTTTGCTGTAGAGCAGAATGCAGTGCTGCAGCGATGCACGAGTTATCCCCATTCCTGTGACATCACTAGGTTTTGCTATAGAGCAGAATGCGGTGCTGCAGCGATGCAGGAGTTATCCCCATTCCTGTGACATCACTAGGTTTTGCCGTAGAGCAGAATGCAGTGCTGCAGCGATGCACGAGTTATCCCCATTCCTGTGACATCACTAGGTTTTGCTATAGAGCAGAATGCGGTGCTGCAGCGATGCACGAGTTATCCCCATTCCTGTGACATCACTAGGTTTTGCTATAGAGCAGAATGTAGTGCTGCAGCGATGCAGGAGTTATCCCCATCCCTGTGACATCACTAGGTTTTGCTATAGAGCAGAATGCGGTGCTGCAGCGATGCACGAGTTATCCCCATCCCTGTGACATCACTAGGTTTTGCTATAGAGCAGAATGCGGTGCTGCAGCGATGCAGGAGTTATCCCCATCCCTGTGACATCACTAGGTTTTGCTATAGAGCAGAATGCGGTGCTGCAGCGATGCAGGAGTTATCCCCATCCCTGTGACATCACTAGGTTTTGCTATAGAGCAGAATGCAGTACTTCAGCGATGCACGAGTTATCCCCATTCCTGTGACATCACTAGGTTTTGCTGTAGAGCAGAATGCAGTACTTCAGCGATGCACGAGTTATCCCCATTCCTGTGACATCACTAGGTTTTGCTATAGAGCAGAATGCGGTGCTGCAGCGATGCACGAGTTATCCCCATCCCTGTGACATCACTAGGTTTTGCTATAGAGCAGAATGCGGTGCTGCAGCGATGCACGAGTTATCCCCATTCCTGTGACATCATTAGGTTTTGCTATAGAGCAGAATGCAGCGATGCAGGAGTTATCCCCATCCCTGTGACATCACTAGGTTTTGCTGTAGAGCAGAATGCAGTGCTGCAGCGATGCACGAGTTATCCCCATTCCTGTGACATCACTAGGTTTTGCTGTAGAGCAGAATGCGGTGCTGCAGCTACGCACGAGTTATCCCCATTCCTGTGACATCACTAGGTTTTGCTATAGAGCAGAATGCGGTGCTGCAGCGATGCAGGAGTTATCCCCATTCCTGTGACATCACTAGGTTTTGCTATAGAGCAGAATGCGGTGCTGCAGCGATGCAGGAGTTATCCCCATTCCTGTGACATCACTAGGTTTTGCTGTAGAGCAGAATGCAGTGCTGCAGCGATGCACGAGTTATCCCCATTCCTGTGACATCACTAGGTTTTGCTGTAGAGCAGAATTGAGTGCTGCAGCGATGCACGAGTTATCCCCATTCCTGTGACATCACTAGGTTTTGCTGTAGAGCAGAATGCAGTGCTGCAGCGATGCACGAGTTATCCCCATTCCTGTGACATCACTAGGTTTTGCTGTAGAGCAGAATGCAGTGCTGCAGCGATGCAGGAGTTATCCCCATTCCTGTGACATCACTAGGTTTTGCTTTAGAGCAGAATTGAGTGCTGCAGCGATGCACGAGTTATCCCCATTCCTGTGACATCACTAGGTTTTGCTGTAGAGCAGAATGCAGTGCTGCAGCGATGCACGAGTTATCCCCATTCCTGTGACATCACTAGGTTTTGCTGTAGAGCAGAATGCAGTGCTGTAGCGATGCACGAGTTATCCCCATTCCTGTGACAACACTAGGTTTTGCTATAGAGCAGAATGCAGTGCTGCAGCGATGCACGAGTTATCCCCATTCCTGTGACATCACTAGGTTTTGCTATAGAGCAGAATGTAGTGCTGCAGCGATGCACGAGTTATCCCCATTCCTGTGACATCACTAGGTTTTGCTATTGAGCAGAATGTAGTGCTGCAGTGACGCACGAGTTATCCCCATTCTTGTGACATCACTAGGTTTTGCTATTGAGCAGAATGTAGTGCTGCAGCGATGCACGAGTTATCCCCATTCCTGTGACAACACTAGGTTTTGCTATAGAGCAGAATGTAGTGCTGCAGCGACGCACGAGTTATCCCCATTCCTGTGACATCACTAGGTTTTGCTATTGAGCAGAATGTAGTGCTGCAGTGACGCACGAGTTATCCCCATTCTTGTGACATCACTAGGTTTTGCTATTGAGCAGAATGTAGTGCTGCAGTGACGCACGAGTTATCCCCATTCTTGTGACATCACTAGGTTTTGCTATTGAGCAGAATGTAGTGCTGCAGTGACGCACGAGTTATCCCCATTCTTGTGACATCACTAGGTTTTGCTATAGAGCAGAATGTAGTGCTGCAGCGATGCAGGAGTTATCCCCATTCCTGTGACATCACTAGGTTTTGCTATAGAGCAGAATGTAGTGCTGCAGCGATGCAGGAGTTATCGCCATTCCTGTGACATCACTAGGTTTTGCTATAGAGCAGAATGCGGTGCTGCAGCGACGCACGAGTTATCCCCATTCCTGTGACATCACTAGGTTTTGCTATAGAGCAGAATGCGGTGCTGCAGCGACGCATGAGTTATCCCCATCCCTGTGACATCACTAGGTTTTGCTATAGAGCAGAATGCGGTGCTGCAGCGATGCAGGAGTTATCCCCATTCCTGTGACAACACTAGGTTTTGCTATTGAGCAGAATGCGGTGCTGCAGAGACGCACGAGTTATCCCCATTCCTGTGACAACACTAGGTTTTGCTATTGAGCAGAATGCGGTGCTGCAGAGACGCACGAGTTATCCCCATTCCTGTGACAACACTAGGTTTTGCTATAGAGCAGAATGCAGTGCTGCAGCGACGCACGAGTTATCCCCATTCTTGTGACATCACTAGGTTTTGCTATTGAGCAGAATGCAGTGCTGCAGTGACGCACGAGTTATCCCCATTCTTGTGACATCTCTAGGTTTTGCTATAGAGCAGAATGTAGTGCTGCAGCGACGCACGAGTTATCCCCATTCCTGTGACATCATTAGGTTTTGCTATAGAGCAGAATGTAGTGCTGCAGCGACGCACGAGTTATCCCCATTCCTGTGACATCACTAGGTTTTGCTATTGAGCAGAATGCAGTGCTGCAGCGATGCACGAGTTATCCCCATTCCTGTGACATCACTAGGTTTTGCTATAGAGCAGAATGCAGTGCTGCAGCGATGCACGAGTTATCCCCATTCCTGTGAGATCACTAGGTTTTGCTATAGAGCAGAATACAGTGCTGCAGCGATGCACGAGTTATCCCCATTCCTGTGACATCACTAGGTTTTGCTGTAGAGCAGAATGCAGTGCTGCAGGAGTTATCCCCATTCTTGTGACATCACTAGGTTTTGCTATAGAGCAGAATGTAGTGCTGCAGCGATGCAGGAGTTATCCCCATTCCTGTGACATCACTAGGTTTTGCTATAGAGCAGAATGCGGTGCTGCAGCGATGCACGAGTTATTCCCATTCCCGTGACATCATTAGGTTTTGCTATAGAGCAGAATACAGTGCTGCAGGAGTTATCCCCATTCCTGTGACATCACTAGGTTTTGCTATAGAGCAGATTGTAGTGCTGCAGCGATGCAGGAGTTATCCCCATTCCTGTGACATCACTAGGTTTTACTATAGAGCAGAATGCGGTGCTGCAGAGACGCACGAGTTATCCCCATCAGCTGATTACTCTCATTACACCTGCACAATTTCATGTACTGACGAATGAAGAAAAGTCACATTTGCAGAATACTTGGTAGTGTTCACTCCAGGATTTATTTCAAGCAGGCTGCTGACCGCGGAGGAAGACTCATTTTATGTTTTTAAGGAAAATATTTTGGACTCTATATGGAAGCGATTCAGTTGTTGGCCAGGAATTTACCTTTTGGATAAGTGCACAGGAGCTATTCAGTTCCTGTGACGGGCACATTTTCTCCCAGTTACGGTGCTCCTGGCACTAGCCACCAGCCCTGAAGCCCTACTTTAGACAGATTTCTACTTGCCCGCCAGGAGGGTGTGAGCAGAAATCCACGATGAGTGCAGCCTCGGGGCAGGTTTGTGCAAATTATTTGAATTGTTCCCGGGCACTGTGGATGGGAGCTAAAATCCAAACAGTTAGGTAGGTGTGCTTGGCATGTAGAGGCTCAGTGTTGTAAGAGTGAATTTATAGCAGTGGAGGATGGCATAGGAGCAACAGATGAGGTGCAAGCACCTATAGCAACTATGGGCCTAATTCAGACCTGACCGCAGCAGCAAAATTGTTCTCTAATGAGCAAAACCATGTGCACTGCAGGTGGGACAGATGTAACATGTGCAGATAGAGTTAGATTTGGGTGGATTATATTGTTTCTGTGCAGGGTAAATACTGGCTGCTTTATTTTTACACTGCAATTTACATTTCAGTTTGAACACACCCCACCCAAATCTAACTCTCTCTGCACAGGGTGGTCTTCAGTATGCCGGCTGTTGGGATCCCGGCGCACAGTATACCGGCGCCGGGATCCCGACAGCCGGCATGCCGACACTTATTCTCCCTCGTGGGGGTCTACGACCCCCCTGGAGGGAGAACTTAATAGCGTGGCGCGCGTAGCGAGCCCGCAAGGGGCTCATTTGCGCTCGCCACACTGTCGGTATGCCGGCGGTCGGGCTCCCGGCGCTGGTATGCTGTCGCCGGGAGCCCGACCGCCGGCATACCATACTACACCCCTTGCACATGTTACATCTACCCCCCTTACACTGCACATGACTTTGCCCATTAGAGAACAATTTTGCTGCTGCGGTCAGGCCTGAATTAGGCCCTATACCAGGACTGCAGCGAGGTGTGACCTGTAGTCATTCTAGTTGTGTCCCAGTGAGCGCACAGAGCTGGCTGCTGCCCATACATGTGTAACACAGGTGTCCGTGGACATCATTCCCGCATCTTCTCACCTTTCCAGTTGTCTCTCTTTGGCTGAACTCTGAGCACACAGCTTGTGTAGGTAGTGCCAGTATAGAGGTGTGACCTCACAGGACTCATTTATTTAGGCCTATATCAAAACAACAAATTGCAAATGCTTTCCACAGAGGACACCAGTGCAAAATATGTTACTCTTCCCATCTTTCCCATCAGCATTATACGCCGTTATTGTGTGTAGGGTATTGAGAGTAATCATAACAAACACACCAATTCCTGGTGAGTGCCGCTGGCGGGAATTTCTATATACATTGTGCTAGAACCAAGCTGGAGAGTCGTCTTCTCTTTCTCCCTACTCCCACCTTATTTTTTGATGATGATGATATCATTATTATTATTATTTTATTATTATTTTTTATTATTTTTTATTATTATTATTATTATTTTAATATATGTTTTAATTATTTTTTATTAATCATTTTTGTATTTATTATTTTTTTTATTAAATTTTTTTTTTTAATAAATTTTTTTATTTTATTTTGCTTTTGGTGTAATGTCACAATAATTAATAGCATTTTACATGTGTTGGGTTTATCAGCGCACATTACGCCTTTGCTGATAATGCACATGACGGGTGTAATGTGACATTATACCTATGGGACATATTCCCCTGTATGACTACATCATACTCCGTGACAGGTGATACAGGCCGCGTTGCCTGCCGTCTAGCTTGCTGAATGCGATGTTATGACAGGTAATGAAACGGAACGTCTTACTGAGCAGTGTAGTATTGACCGTAGCTCTCTGATTCCTCTTACCAGTTCCCTATATCTCATATAGTCACCAGCTCTCAGTCAGTTACCCTCTGCTTATCTGAAGGTGTGCTGACGTAATGCAATATAGGATGCGATCAAATAAAAGGAGCGTACTCCTAGTATTGGGCAATGATGTACAACTGGTGACACCCCCTGGACGTTCAGGATATTTTTTTCTTTTTTCTTTTTCATGGGCGGAAAACCTGTAAATAGAAATAATCTGTCTATATAGTAGTGCTTGGACAGTAATGGTATTGGCGCTACGTGTTTGTACTCTGATCATATATTGTGCAGAGAGCTGAAGACTTGTCTTATTTATGGAGACTGGAAACGCGCAGCTTCTTCTAATGTAACACAATAATAACCCGCACGCTGTAGACTGCTCTGTGTGTCACATACACTATTTATTAAGAGCAAAGTGTGTTCTGTTCCATTTCTCCCAGAGATGCTGGGAAATACTGTCCTGTGTTATGTCAGAGCCTCCATGATGCAACCTACAACTCTGCTCCCTGATTTTCCAGCACTCCACGTGTTATTTATAACAGACAGCTCCAATCCCTATGATCACAGGTATCCGGTCTCTAGGTCGACAGTTTCTAGGTCAACATGTTCTAGGTCGACAGATCAAAAGGTCGACATAAGTTTTTCACAATTTTTTTCTTTTAAAAAATTTTTTTTAGACTACGATTGGCAATAGTAACCTGGCCGAAGCATGGTGAGCGAAGCGAGCCGTGCACTAATTGGGGTTCCCGGTCACTGTACGGAGGAAACTATGCCAATTTATTCTTCATTTTTTTTTAAATAACCTCATGTCGACCTTTTGACCTATCGACCTAGAATCCCTGTCGACCTAGTTACTGTCGACCAATGGTGGTCGACCTAGACACTGTCGACATAAGTGTGGGCGACCTTCCATAACACACCCAATCTTTTAGATTGTAAGCTCGCAAGAGCAGGGACTTCTTTCCTCATGTGCCTTTACTTTTCTTACGTACACTATCTTATATACTCCCTTTGATGGCACCTGACCCCGGGGTTTCTATACCTGTCCTATTTTGTCTTGTACTGTAAGTGCTGTTTTCTTGTTTGCTCATTTTATTATGTACTGTGTAATGGGCGCTGCGGATCCCTTGTGGCGCCATATAAATAAGGGATAATAAATAATAATACCCATGATTACAGACTCTGTGCTGTGTAATGAAGATGTGATGTTTTCTTCATTCCTATGTGGTGTTTGGCCCAGCATCACTACACAGGAGCCTCTCATCTATTTACTGTGATGTTAGAGTATTCTGCTTCAATACTGGATTACTTGTAGTATGTAGCTTATCTGTGTCCCTCTCCTGACATCACGCCACCGCCCCTGTCCTCAATAACACATCACTCATCTCCTGATATACTTTGTGCTACTGGGTACCGTGTTCCATGCACTATATAACTCTGTGGCTTCCTGCTGCCTCCATTCCTCCCCTCACATCATGTCACTGCTCCTGTCATATGTAGTGCTGTCCTCACTAACGTCACTCATCTCCTGATGTACTCTGTGCTGCTGGGGTCCCTGCTCCTTCCACTATATAACTCTCTGTTTGTGGCTTCCTGCTGCCTCCATTCCCCTCCTCACATCAGGTCACTGCTCCTGTCATATGTAGTGCTATCCTCACTAACATCACTCATCTCCTGATATACTCTGTGCTGCTGGGGTCCCTGCTTCTTCCACTGTATAACTCTTAGTCTGTGGCTTCCTGCTCCCTCCTCACATCATGTCACTGCTCCTGTCACAGGCAGCTCCATTCTTTTAAAAAATAGGATTTTGGTACCTACCGGTAAATCCTTTTCTCTTAGTCCGTAGAGGATGCTGGGGACTCCAAAAGGACCATGGGGTATAGACGGATCCGCAGGAGCTTGGGCACACTATAAAGACTTAAACTGGGTGTGAACTGGCTCCTCCCTCTATGCCCCTCCTCCAGACCTCAGTTAGAATCTGTGCCCAGGAGAGATGGACATTTCGAGGAAAGAATTTATAAACACGGTGAGTGCCATACCAGCTCACACCACGAACATACCGCAGAACGTGGCATTCAATAGAAAATCAGCCTACGGCATAAAAAATACACAGCCACATGCTGAGAGAATATGTAACACAACCTGTGTGCCAACACAACCAATAATAAGACACCTCATGCCATGGCCTGAATATCGTCAGCAACAGCCTGACAGAGAAGAAACACCACCAAAGTATAACCAAAAACAATAACTGCAGACACAGTACGCACTGCGCCGGGCGCCCAGCATCCTCTACGGACTAAGAGAAAAGGATATACCGTTAGGTACCAAAATCCTATTTTCTCATACGTCCTAGAGGATGCTGGGGACTCCAAAAGGACCATGGGGTCAATACCAAAGCTCCAGAACGGGCGGGAGAGTGCGAACGACTCTGCAGTACCGATTGAGCAAACAAAAGGTCCCCCACAACCAGGGTATTAACCCCGTAGAGGATAGCAAACGCGTTTGAACCCGACCAAGTATCCACTCAGCAGAGTTGAACCGCCGAGACTCCTCGGGCCTCCGCCCAGGAGGAGCCCATCTTCCCAGTAAAATGGACCTCCACCGACTTCGGTGACGGCAATCCAGCCGTAGACCGAACATGCCCCATAGCATCACAGATCCAACACGTAACCGACTGCATAACAGTCACCCAAACCATACAGGGAACATATCAGACAAACAGAGCCCCTGTTTCTCCAATCCAAACCAAAATGGTGACCTAAATATTCAAATCCCCAGCAACATCGAGAGAATTTGAATCAGCTAATGCCTAAGTAACCACCGGCATCAAAATAGGCCAAAATCTGCGAAACCCAGAAACCACTCTCGGCAGAACTACTAACCAAGTTCTCAATTTCTTTCAATCCACATGAAAGATCAAACAAGGCTCTTGTGCGACAAAACCACTTCCGTCACCCGCCTTGCGGACGTCAAAGCCAAGAGCATGACCACTTTCCAAGAGAGAAATTTTTTTGTAAAGAAATCATTAGGCCACACTCCCAACTTTAAACTTGCATCCACACCGGTTTGTAAAGTATGGATAAAACCGACCTAGCTGAAAGACTTCCATATGAGTTTTCCTGGATACACCCAAAACACATAGTAACGCCCACTACAGGGGTAAAGCTTAGCCATTACTTCTTCCTTAGCTTGAAGAATTGAGGAAAGGACTTCACTGGGAACACCCTTTCGGCTTAGGATATGGCATTCCACCGCCACGACGTCAGACGCAGCTGCGGTAAGCCTTGAAACACGCCCTGATTTTGCAGTCACAGATCCTCACGTAGAGAAAGAGGGCAGGAATCTTCTATGAGTAAATCATGAAAACCTGGATAGCAAACCCTCCTTGGCTAGACCGGACCCAAGAGGATCGCCTGAACCTTTTGTTCATCCCATGTTTATCACCTTCAAACAAAAATGAAAGCGGAAAGGCCACCTAGACCGACTAAAAACTGCGATGTCACGAGGTTGTCCACTGTTATAGCTTAAGCGTCCCCTGACCTGGAACAATATCCCTGAGGCCTCTCCTGGAGGTGAGATGCCAACATATCCAATTTCGACAATCCTCAAAGACTTGTCACGTCTGTGAAAACTTCTTGACGACGACCGAATTTTTCCCGGATGGAGATCGCGTCAGCAGAGGAAAACTATTTCCCCGTCGTTCACCTCCGGAATGAAGACTGCTAACAGAGCGTTTACCAGACTCTCCACCCAACGGCAAAACAGTGCATCTTCTGCCATTGTAGCTATGCTCCTTGTTCCGCCATAGCGGTTTACTTATGCCACTGCTGACAAGCCATCTAGCAGAACTAACACGGGCAGAACACGAAGACTACGTTTCTCAAAACTAACACTCAGTTCAAGAAAGTTTATAGCAGACAAGCTTTCCAATTAGGCCCTATCCCCTGGAAACACGTCCCTTGTTAGTACTGCTCCTCCGTCTTGGAGATTTGTATGCACGGACACCAGGATCTACACCCGGAACCCGAACCTTCATCCCTCTAGAAGGAGAGAACCGAGCAGACACCACAGGAGCGGCGTCCTGGCCGTTAGGATTATATTCAAGTGCGTGTGCAGGTGAGACCTGGACCACATTTTCAACTGGCCTCTTGAAAACCACTCTGGCAATAAAGCCTCACACCAAAAAAGGCCTCTCCAGCCGCAGCCAACCAGTTAAGTAACTGAACACCTTGATGAAGTGTCACAGTAAAACCGATCCAACACTGGATCTTCAGACCTCCTTTCACATGGAAACATCCCCGAACTTTTACC